>NC_057797.1:459117722-459126583 GCF_018294505.1 Triticum aestivum
CCTCGCCCCGCGGGCCGCTCGCTGTCCCGGCCGCCGCCTCCGGCCTCGCCCCTCGCCTCGGCCTCTCCCTCCGGCGCCGGTGAGCAGGAGCTCCGGCGAGAGCTCCGGTGGACCTCGATCCACGTGCCGCGCCCAGATCTGATTCAGATGAACAGTAAACCCTAGAGGTTGATTTTTTTTGTCCAAGTCCCGAAATGCAGATCCAAGTGCTCATGTTCGCGGTTCCGTAACTTTGCATCCATAGCTCCGATTCATGCATATAGCATATCAAAATGTTCATCTCAGAGAGTACATCATTTCATTCCATTGCATCATTTTCATATGAGTTCATCTTGATGCCTGAAATGCTGTTAGAAGAGGGCTACTTGAGTTAATTGTCAGATCTGCTACTCCGTTTAGCACTTTTGTCATTTTTGCCATGATTAATGTGTGCATGCTATGCCCTGATGCTCTACATGTGTTTTGTTAAGGGTTTTGTCATCTCTCCAGAGGTGTAACCCATGTATTTTTAGGATGTGTGTGGTGACTTGTGCAAGCTTGCAAAGTGGTGCACTTGCTAAATCTGTTTTCAGGGACTTAGTAATTTCACTAAGTCCTTGATCTGTTTATCTCATGATGCCATATGTTCATGTTGTTTCCTAGTGATCCGTGCCTCTTTTGAGGATGATCAGTAAGGATGTTTTGTTAATGTTGTAGTGCTCTATCCATCCATGTCTTTGTTTGCAATTATGGAGCACCCTAGCTTGATTCAATCAAGCTCTACGTTTGCTACTTTGTGAATCTGGGCAGATTGTCAACTTGTTTGCAATTTTGCCGATGATGTTGTAGTTGATCCGTGCATGCTATGCTATTGTTCTTGCCATGTCTAGCTTGAATTTTGTGCCTTCTTGATGGGTGTATTCTTGTCTTGGCATGACTTTCACCGTAGTGAGTGCATCCAGCTCGTAAACATGCCTACTTGAGTTATATTTCAGCATGTGCCAGTTTTCACCAAGTCTGAAAACTGATTATGTTTTTGCTATGTTCACATGCTTGCAATTGTATTTTCTGATCCCTTTTGGCTCAAGGTCACTAAGGGACTTTTGTTAAGCTCTTTCAGTAGCTCCATGTCATGCTTTACTTTGCCATGTTCAGGTCCTGTAGCATGTAATTTTGTTGCTCCGAAGAGGGCTACTTGATCTGAAATTCCAGACAAGTGTTAATTTCACTAAGTTCGAGATCTGTTTGCCATTTGCATTTTTGCCATGCTTGTTTGAACCTGTTAATGGATGAATTGGCCGTAGCTCAGTGCTAGACTTTTGTTAAGCATCTTGTGTGCATCCCTGCCATGTATTTTGTTATCATGTTTGGTTGCTGTAGCATGTTCATCTCATTGCATTTAGTTGGCTACTTGCTGTAAATCGCAGACCGGTGTCATATTTGAATCGCTTGCCATTTCCAAACCGTAACTCCGATTCCGGCGTTCTTTATATCGTTTTCAAGCGATTTCGTCTCATCTTTCCAGTGGCACACTTGGTTTTCCAAGTTAAGGCCAGGTTCATGCATTTCCTGTCATATCTTGCATTTTGCATCCCGCATCGCATTCCGCATAGCATATCATCATTTCATCATATTGCTTGGTCTTGCACGTGGTTGATTGTATCCTTGTTGCTTGTTTGTCTTGTTTGGGTAGAGACGGGAGACGAGTTCGCTAACGAGGAGCCCGTTGAATTTGCTTTCGAGGATCTAGTCAACTCTGACAACTGTGCAGGCAAGATGATCATACCCTCGAAATCACTACTATCTTTGATATGCTAGTTTGCTCGCTCTTTTGCTATGCCATTTCTACGATGCCTACCACTTGCTTGCAAGCCTCTCAAATTGCCATGTCAAACCTCTAACCCACCATTGTCCTAGCAAACCATTGATTGGCTATGTTACCGCTTTGCTCAGCCCCTCTTATAGCGTTGCTAGTTGCAGGTGAAGATTGGAGCCCGTTCCTTGTTGGAACATTTATTTACTTGTTGGGATATCATTATATTATCTTGCTATCTTAATGCATGTATATACTTGGTAAAGGGTGGAAGGCTCGGCCTCTCGCCTAGTGTTTTGTTCCACTCTTGCCGCCCAAGTTTCCGTCATATCGGTGTTATGTTCCTGGATTTTGCGTTCCTTACGCGGTTGGGTTCTAATGGGAACCCCTTGATAGTTCGCCTTGATTAAAGCTTTTCCAGCAATGCCCAACCTTGGTTTTACCATTTGCCACCTAGCCTCTTTTTCCCTTGGGTTTCCGGAGCCCGAGGGTCATCTTATTTTTACCCCCCGGGGCCAGTGCTCCTCTGAGTGTTGGTCCGAACCGAGTAGACTGCGGGGCCACCTCGGGGCAACTTGAGGGTTGGTTTTACTCGTAGGATGTCTCGTCTGAGTGTGCCCTGAGAAAGATATATGTGCAGCTCCTATCGGGATTTGTCAGCACATTCGGGCGGTGTTGCTGGTCTTGTTTTAACCTGTCGAAGTGTCTTGAATTACCGAAATACCGAGTCTGATCGGAACATCTTGGGAGGAGGTCTATTCCTTCGTTGACTGTGAGAGCTCGTCATGGGCTAAGTTGGGACTCCCCTGCAGGGATTTGAACTTTCGAAAGCCGTGCCCGCGGTTATGGGCAGATGGGAATTTGTTAACGTCCGGTTGTAGATAACTTGAACCTTAATTTAATTAAAATGAATCAACTGAGTGTGTTACCGTGATGGCCTCTTCTCGGCGGAGTCCGGGAAGCGGACACAGTGTTGGAGTAATGTTTGCGCAGGTTGCTCTCTAGTTTCTCGCTCGCGCTTTGCCTCCTCTTCTCGCTCTCTTTTGCGAATAAGTTAGCCACCATACTTGCTAGTCGCTTGCTGCAGCTCCACTCATATTTACCTTGCCTTACCTATAAGCTTAAATAGTTTTGATCGCGAGGGTACGAGATTGCTGAGTCCCTGTGGCTCATAGATTACTATTACACCAGATGCAGGGCCTGATGTTTCCGCTCCAGGAGACGCGTATGAGCTCAAGTGGGAGTTCGACGAAGACTCTCAATGTTACTATGTTTCCTTTCCTGATGATCAGTAGTGGTGCCCAGTTGGGGGTGATTGGGACCGTTGTCGCATGTTGGGTTCTCTTTTATTTTGGCGTCGTAGTCGGGCCATGAGTGTTTGGATGATGTAATGTTATTTATGTACTTGATTGACGTGGCGAGTGTAAGCCAACTATGTTATCTCCCCTTTCATTATTATATTACATGGGATGTTGTGAAGATTGCCTAACTTGCGACATATGCCTTCAATGCGATTATGTCTCTAAGTCATGCCTCGACACGTGGGAGCTATAGTCGCATCGAGGGTGTTACATGATAGCCCTTGGATCTGAGATCAAACGGTCGCATGCTAAGTTGCTAAAAATTTGCAGAATAATCCTCCAGGATAGGATATTCACCCATAGGTCTAGAATCACGCCATGCAACCGTTCGATCTCAGATCCAAGGGCTCTCGGAAGTCCGTATCATGGGAGAATGGAAAGCCACTACCCTACCGTTCGCACGCTGGCAGTTCGCTCCTACTCGTCCCCGCACGTCCTTCAATACTACAATGGTTCGCTCCTAGTCATCCCGTCCATTCACATTACGGCATTTCCACTAATCCTAACCCTCCTCCCAAATCCATGGCGTCCCAAATCACCACGATCGGCGGTTAGTACAAGGTTAGAACCATCACCGGCAATGAGTTCGACGTCATCTACACCCGTTCTTCCGCGACGGTGAAAGGATGCCTTTCTCGCTTCAGACACATGTTCAAAAACTCAGATGATGAGTGGGTCGCTGGGCTAGATGTTGGGTATACCACAGTCCTGGGACCAAAGAAGGATCTAAAGGACAAAGAGAGGAAGAAGCCCGTCGTGCTCCAGGTTTGCGTACATAACATTTTCTTGGTCTACCACATATGCCATGCCGACGTTGAGTGTCAGGATTTTGAGAACTTCCTCAAGGACAAAACAGTGAAATTCGTTACTGTAGACTTTAAGAACGACAGGGATGTCCTGCGTCAGATAGGTCTCGTTGTAGGCAACCCCTTCGACCTCCATAAGAATCGGCTGGTGTCCTCTCGTCAGCCTTCAATGTCGACCCTGGTAGGATCCATGGTTCATCCTTCGTACAGTAAACTGGAGAAACCTCCATACACGTTTCATCGTCATGCATGGCAGCGGAATGTACTAGATATAGACCACATCCACTATGCTGCAATGGATGGCTACCTTTGCTTCAATATCTACAAGGGTTGGATGAAGAGCAACAACCAAGTGTGCGGTTCAAGCAAAGAAGTATCGGCCAAGAGGGAGAGGGACAAGGACGAAGTCGAGGACGTGGACGAGGACTCCAAGTAAGGTGGCAGTGTTGTTGCTCATGGTGGTTCTAAACTTCTAATGCAGTGTCTACCGGATTAGTTGCATAGTTTAATTTCAGGTGTGCTTAGTTTAATTTGAGGGGTGTGTTGCGTTGAGCCCCCAGCAGAACTATGTTATGTTTCTTCTCGTTACTTTAACTCTTCAGTATGTACATACTACTAGTATTTCTTTAATAGAATTTAGCACCCCAATTAAGCACGTACTAGCTTTTTTAATAGTACTATATGCATAATTTGGTGACGAGCGCTCTCTATACGTACCACCTTTTTTTAATTTCAATTTTTGCTCCATGGGGCAATCCATCGATAGTACTACTGTACAAAAGTATACATTTTTAAAAGGCTAGAGTACTGTTCATCACATATATAGCCAGTTAAATTCTCAACCTAGAATGACGTGCATGCCATGTAGTAAACCGATACGGAGGAAGTATAGTAAAAATGAGGTGATTTTACCGAGCGATCGGCGGGGGAGCATGGCCTGTCATGCGGTCCCGCGTGTCCTGATGTACCAAGGCGATGCGTGTGTCCCTCTTGAGGCAGAAGCAATACTACGTGGTTTGAGATGATGGCGAACCGAAGTGTGAAATAATGGTTGCTTCGTCTATCTGGGAAGGTGTGGCATTGTGATTTGACGTCTCATTGCTCATTACTACTACTGGGCCGGTACGAGTGGGGTGCGTCCTCCCCTGCTGTTCTGCACTATTATTTGGTGCTTGACACGTCGATCCGGTTGCTGTATGTCCCACATGTCGGCGACAGGAAGTACAAAATTCATGAAAGGGAGCATCGATGGAGGAGTATACTACAGAATTCATGAAAGGGAGCGACTTAGTTTTGGAAAAAACTGTTTTTACGGAGTACGTACCCACTAGGATTTATAGGGCTCATCTAAAAACATTCGTTTTTCCGTTTGATAAGTCTCAATTCTACTATACTAGTAGTAGTACCATTACATGTTGGATTTTGAGGTGCGTTAGATCACCCGATGCAAGCAGTGTCAAGAGGAAACTAACCAATGCATGTACAAGTTCATGGAAATTTAGTGGTCATTCATGCATTTGTTCTAATTAATGCCTCGGTAAACATAACTTCTTGAGAAAAACGAGCGTACTAATTACTTGTGCAAACTATGAAATTAATTCGACCACTCACCATCTACCTTGGTTGGAGAGACTTTGAAATTGAGCCATAAACTGGAAAGGAGGGAGTAGTAACTTTTGTCTTGATTACTATTTGTGGCCTTGTATAGATGCAAAATGTATTTTTTTATAGTGGCCTTGTATAAGTAAATGGAGGGAGTACTAACCAAAGTACGTAGTAGGGACGAGGAGTAAACGGAGGGAGTAGTAAAATTTTCTCCTCGTGCTGCGAGCCACCGCGCGCGTGGGCGAGGGAGCGGGCGTAAAGGCGTACAGTACTACTACTACTACTACTACTACTACTACTACTACTACTACTACTACTACTACTACTGCTACTACTACTACTACTACTACTACTACTACTCGTAAGCAAGCTTCACCTCATCCTGCGAGCCACCGCGCCCATGGGCGGGGGAGACGGCGTACTAAGCAAGCTTCTCCTCGTTCTGCAAGTTGACAGGACACATCAAAAGTACTCCAGTGTATAGAGCCTTGCCTCTAAGGTAGGCCCCACATGGTTTGCCTCTTTTTTTAATTTAACATAACGGTTCAAGTCGCAATTTGTTTGTTCACCCGTGGTAGACGATCCTCCCTCCACCAAGTGGACAACCAGTACACGTGCCAAATTACCACGTGGGCTGCCTTTTTCGTACAGAAATGAGCTCCACCGTGTACCCACGCGGGTGTGGTTGGGAAAGAGACGGGAGTACGTGCGCCGTGCATGCACCTCTTCTCTTCATGCACGTCCCCCACCTACGTGGGTGTGTGTGAGAGAGATACAAACCTAGACATAATGCACCGTCCATCCCCATGCCTCCACCCAGTCCGACCACCAGTCACCACCACGCCCCACTCCTCCTCACCTTATCTCTCATCTTTCTCCCTCCATTTTTATATACAAGGGGCCACTATCAAAATTGCAATTTGCAGATATACAAGGCCACTAACACTAATCGATGCAATATTAATGGTGTTTTCCTAGTGGTACTAGCAAAGGAGGACATTAATTATCCCTTGCATGCATGCGGGAGTTTGTAAAAAATGCATCTTGATGTTCCGTGCAATGCACGGGCATCTTGCTAGTCCATGAAAACAACACATGGCAAAATTCCACGGCGAACGAGGGATTTGAATCTGTTGGGAGGGGCTGTTTGGATCTTGCTCGGGGTAGCCAAAATATTGGCGACCCTTTTGTCCACCGATGCCTTTGCCACCGATGAACGACGAATGGCTCGGGTGCTCATGATGTCATGCATCCTCCAGCGCGCACGTTGGAGACGACCTCGCATGAGCTGTGTTTTTTTGTCCCACAACACCGCCCGAGCCGCCCGTAGACCGACCTGCGACCCGCAAATTACGCCATCCAACCGTAGCTGCACACATTATGACAGCAACTCAACCAACCGGACGAAATTCATGCAAACACGTAGACAAACTGATATCTTATATAAACAACAACGAAAATCATATAAAATACCGGATTTTCATACAAACATGACAGATTTCATTACATTCAAATGAACTACGTGGTGCTAGTTCTGGACAGCACAGGTATATAATACCTGGCCTAAATGGTCGCCCGCCGATCAATTTGTGTCCCTCATGTCCGGCAGCACGATCATCGGACTGACGGGAGCCCCGGAGGTATATGCTTCAGCGCAAAGGACGGCTCGCTTCCCCACTGCCCAACTGATATCATTGGCTGGTGCCGAAGATGATGGTGGCCGGCACCAGTTCGAGTTCATCACCGGCCACTACTTCGCCATGGCCCGCATCGGCTCGAGTTCATCCTAACATTCCCCTCTTCCGTGCAGCCCATGCAGGATCGACGAAGGTCCTCGCAACAAAAGGATCCGGCAAGACACTTGTTGTGTACGCCGGTGTCGCCTCCGCGGTGTCCTTCATGGGACCCAAGCAGCGGCGGCCTCCCGTGTTCTACTTCTCCTCGATGATGGCGGTGGACGCGGAGGCGCTGGCCACCGACTCATCGCTCTCCGCGCACCCGACTTCTATCGCTGCTTGCATGGCACGGTTGCCGGCATGGGAGTCTCGGCCACAGAAACGGGAGACGCGGTACGAGGCGGTGGCATGGACGACAGCAATGACGCCCATGCGCCGCTCCTCGTCGAGCTGGCCTGGAGCGGCGAGTTGCTGAACCGCGCGCCGGCTTGGGGCGGCAACTGGCTCCGTCGGGCGAGGGGGGAGGTGGATCAGCGAGCTGCATAGCTCGTATCCGGCGGGCTACCCAGCCGTCTTGGATGCGGAATAACTACTCTTCGTAAGCCATTGTAAGAGTGGACAAAATGGTGAGGAGATAGGGGAGCGGCGGAGGTGTGTGATTCATGGCCGGCGTTTGGCCTCATTTAAATAGGAGATTAAATAGACGGCGGACAGGAGGAGCTCAGCTGGCGTTGCGTTTAACGCCGGCCCGGTCATGAACGGACGTGTGTCCAGAGTGGGTTTCTCGGCTTCCACACGGGTGGGTTTCATGGAGGCGTTTGAATGCGGCACGGAGGCGTGTTCAGCCGGGTGTGCCGCAAGTGGCGCCCTCGACTCTGACCTAGGACACCGCATCGTTCTTCCACTGACGTGTGGGCTCTTTGGGTGCATGGCCTGCATGTCAGTGACCCAACGCACGCAGCACACAGCAGAGGAACCTTTGGTGGGCCAGGGCAGTCAGAAGCGGGCATTTCATAAACCGATGATTGTTCATTGAGTGTGACGTCATCTTTTTCATGTAGATAAGCCTACTATGTTGATAGCCCGTTCGACACGTTGTGATTCATAAAGACCGCTGCAAACATCAATGTTCTGCTTATCACAGATAAGATTAATTAATACCCGTAAATTTCCATGTCCTTAACAAAGGGTGTATGCACGTATAGGTTGAGCGTGTGTCTTGCGTCGTGTGCTGTGTGCATGCAGGCGTGCGAGTGTTGCGTGTGTGTAAGGGTACATTTCAGTGTTGCATGCATGGGTGCGAACGTGCGTATGTTCATGAGTGCATGTGTATGTGTCAGTGTTGCACACCAGCATGTGTGCGTGTGTACGTGGCAGTGTTGCACGCCTACATGCGTGCGTGTCTTGCATGCGTGCATGTGTACGTGCAGGGTGAGGCTACATGTGAGTCGACTGACTTTTTCATCTCTGGTCATTAGATTTTCCAGTTGTTGGATACGAAATCAAGGGCCTCCAATTTATCATCAAACTCCACCCCTCCCTGAGCCGCCAGCCACCACCGGCCGAACCGCCAGCCCCGCCGCCCGCGGCCGGCCCGTCCTCCCCGAAACCACTCCCCACT
>NC_057797.1:459127037-459152388 GCF_018294505.1 Triticum aestivum
CCAACCGCCAGTGACTGCCAACCAAAGGTCTCACAACTTCGAATACCCACCGACCACTAATTTATTACCATTTATGTCCTTCATATACGCACTGATGGGTGGGCCCTATGGTAATGTGCGCTACTGAATGTGGACCGTTTGACTGGTCAATTGATCGTGTTATCAACAAATTACGGAGCTGTATGGTGAACCAGTGACCGTATGATCACCCTAAAATGTACTCCTATTTTATTAACACAGTACAGACTTCAGCTACCATTTCTTTCTTTCATATACGGGCTGACAGGTGGGCCCCATGGTTACGCGCACCGATGGTGCAACACTAGTTGCGCCGTGTGGAACATTTGACTGGTCAATTGAATGTGTCGTCAACAAAATTCGGAGTTGTACGGGTGAGCCAGTGACCGTATAATCATGGTATGTATTTGTTTAACATGGTACAGACGCAAGGGCTCATATATACGTGCAAGCACTCACCGCTATAAGCGCACACACGCGAACCCTACCCCTATGAGCACCTTCGAGAGAGTGGGCCAGCATATATGATCTTGAGATTTTACGAAGTCACCATAGGTGCCTCGTAGTCGAGTGGAACGTCTCCTCCCACTGAACGTACATCACCGGAAAATACTGAAATTAACACAAGATAAATGCGAGCACCGGGACTTTAACCTTGGTGGGCTCGAGAAACCACTGTCCTCTAACCATCCAACCACATGTTGGTTAGCACGAGAAAATGTATGTGATGAGCTTATTCTGAAGTCCAGTGACCATATCGTGCTTTCGCTTCAAATACAATGACCGTAAGTGTCATCAACAAAATATGGAGCACGCATCAAATGCAAAGTCCGTCAGTGTCATCAACAAAATATGGAGATGTATCGTGAGCTAGATACCGTTGTACTATTGTATATGCTTATTTTCTTAGTGGCCGATTGCATGTGTGGTGTGGTGGGCACATCATTTCTAGTTGTGGTGGGTCAACATGAAGACTCATGGGTCGGTTCCATCCTGCGCCACATATAGGTTGGACCGAGACGTGTTATACGAAGACCCATGTGGAGGACTCGGCGTACAACACGAAGCTACCAGAGTCGCGGAGGACTCTATCCCCACTGGTGATAAGCCGACTATATATGATTTGTAACCCTAGGCCCTTAGTATGTTATACAATCTTGGGGGGCTAGTTCGTTGATAGTATACACACACGCACAATGTCTGGTATTCACGTGTACTTTGTACACACCCCTATCACTAATATACAGTACCAAGAGTAGGCTCTTTCTTCAACTGCAAGGGTCCAATCCGAACTAGGGTAAAACTTTGCCTCATATTACCATCCAGCCTAACAGCCAGGGATATCCTACCGAATGATATGATGAAATCATATCTGCCAACTACTAAGAGAGAGGTGTGTCGGGGGGGGCAATGTGTGCGAGAGAGGCCTAAAGATAATGTGCGTGCGGGAGACACATAGGCACATATATGTGCGTATAGAGGGCTAGTAGAGACCATGCATGTGTATATATGCATGTGAGAGAAATAGTGTTTTCCAACTGAGATTAGTGAAAAGAGTGGTACATAGTAGTCAGAAAGAGAGAGAGAGAGAGAGAGAGAGAGAGAAACAGAGAGAGCATGTGCGTGAGACACCCCGACACCCTGAGAGAGATTGTGAGCATGTGTGAAAGAGAAATGCCGATGCATATAAAGTGTGTGCACTTATGCGTTAGATAGAGAGATATATAACACGTTTGTGAGAACGGGGCGAGGCATAGTGCATCTACGTGTAAAAGGAGGTTCTACGCATTAAATTAAAATATAAATGGCATTATTATTTTTGGATGAGATCATGAATTTTGCAAATTGCGTATGGACAAAAATCGGTCTATCAGACACCCATACTCTATTGAATTCTAGCATGTGCATGTGTTTATTTCATATTATCGATCCATAGAGTGAGAGCGGTTTGAAATACAGGCAATGGATGCTTTTGCAATTCATATATAAACATTAATTAGTGCACTCCATGTTGTTAGTGTGAAGCACTTTATACATTTGTCACTTGCATGGATACATTCCAAATTCCTAGCTACAAAATAGAATACATGTCGAATTCAACATAAAGGGGGTTTCGAATATTCGAATTCATAGGAAGTGCATTCATCTATTTGAACCCGAGATAATGGCATTTATAAATCAGATGTAAAGGGGGGCATCAATCTTTGTTGTGAGTTTGAACATGCTATATATATTCATACGCATATCTAACTTTTTTTGCAACCAAGGAGATTATATCTGGAACCATGCATGAACTGAGGTAAGTTGCATATTTTTTAATATATACTCATGTATAATGTATATTCAAATGTACCCCCTCCATTCCAAAATAATCGTAGCTTTAGGATTTTCAAGAGTAAAGATTTGTGAAGTTTGACAAATCCTGAAAGTTCAATTCAAGAGAACCGAAAACTTTAATGCTTCTGCTCCCAAATATTGAACAAAGCGCCAAATAGGCCTCTAGTCACCCGAAACCGCGCGAGACTAATGTTTTGGTGGTAGGAAATTACTGTCCTGACTCTGGCCCGTGTAGCCTATCGGACCGATGTCCAAAGGTCTAATCCGGGGTAGGTTTGTAATTTCACCAAGACGCCAGTCTCAACCGCCTCCGAGAAGCATTCATACGCCGTGGGCGCCTACCCATGCGCTCGGCCGAAATCTATCCTGCCCACATTTGGGACACCTGACATGACTGTCCTACCCCCAACCCGCAATATGTCTGAAATTTTAGATCGGGGCAAAGTTTGTAACTTTCCCCAAATTTCAAACAAGCGCGTCTCAAACCGAAATATTGTTCCCCCTTAGTTCCCCGCCTCCCTCCGTTTCCCCATTCATACTCCATGGGCGCGAAAACACCCTCTCCACCAGCCGCGAAACCCCAGCCTCCTCCGTCCTCCACCCATAGCGGCCAATCCACCGCCGCCCTCCTCCATCACGCCGGAGCCGGTACCCCGACGTCATCGTCCAACACAACCGCAACTGCAATGCCCTCAAGGACTTAGCAGCTGAAGCCGAGGCAGAGCTGCCTCCACGATGCTGACGTGCACTATACCAGAACCACTCCGACCACGCCGTCCTGTGCCTCACTGCTGCGGCTCCACTGTCGCAACCGTCCACCGCACCGGAGCTGTTCCCGCTACGCCGTCGTTCGCCGCCTTGGATCAGCTTCCCCGCCGCCAACAGACGGCCACCGCACCACACTCAACAACTTGGCCATGGGTTCGTCCAAGGCTGCACCGTCCTCCACAACTTCTGGTTTCCGGCGAACAACAAGAAGATCGTCGGAAAAACAGAAGGAGGACACAGCACTGCCAGCAGAAAGAGGTACTCCTCTTCCCTTATTCGTGCAAATCTTACGTCTCCGCTCACACCGTATTCATCCCACGAAAGAAACTAGTTGAGCGCTTCTTACTGCATCTTCTTCGTGATACTAAATGCACAAGGTTTCCTCCCTTTTACTACTTCACCTTTGCTAGAGGTCAGTAGCCCGCCTGGATTTCAATTTAGGGTCAGTCGAACCGCAATTAAAAGAAGCAGCACCCGCTTAGGCGCGCGGAGCACCTAGTCCGCCTGTTCCCCGGGGAAGCGGTGCATCAGTGTCTATCATAGGGGTGTGGGGTGCAGGAGCTGCTTGCGCTCGATATGGAGGTCGGCGGGGCTTGAATGGACGGCCGGGGGGGCGGTGCCAAGCACGGTGGTGCGGTGAGGTTGAGGGGAGGGCGCGGGCAGGGGAGGAATACTGGGCCGGTGGTCGCTGGCGTTTCGAGGAAGATCGTCAACACTAACTGGCTGGAGGTAGATGAAGGTGATCTGCCCGTTCTTTGTACATCGGACGGTGCAGAAAAAATGGGCTAACCTATTTGCTTTCAGTCGACTGTTATTTTCATAGAATCATGTAGTAATTTAGTGTGCCATGCATGTTGTAGAGCTATCATATGTCTCCCGTCATTTATTTCTCACCGACCTGCTATCTGCTACCTTTACACTGTACTAATTGTGCACACACTTCACCCATACTCACACTATTGTTTTTTATGCATGGGTATTTCAGACTCTGAAGCAGTGTTGATGAATGCAGAAAAGAAAAGACAGAAGTCGCTCCAGTGTAATTTGAAGATAAGCACTAAGCGTTTCAGCGCTCTAATGGGTGCAGTGTCAGCAGTTGGAGACAGTAAACGTAGCTCTGCAGTTGATGATCTCAATTTCCACACACAACCATCCCAGGTTCTTGCTTTAACTTCGCGTTGTCAAATGTGGTTGCATGTTGCATATGGTGTCTAGCTTGTATTGCTTCCAATTTGGTTAAATTGCATCTGCTTACTTTACACATTATACCTTTGATAATGACATGCCTTCCTGTTTTTGATACATACTACATATGTCTATTAACCATGTTCGTACATCAAACTAATGCTCTTTTGTATCCCTCGTCAATCACTTATGATGAGATAGTCACCCGAGTGGGTTACTATGAGACGCCCTACTCGTTTAAAGAGTGCAGTGTCATCCTCCCCACATCATTCTCAAGAAACAACAAGGATAAATGAAGATAGTCAACGTAGCTCTCTAGTTGATCACCGCAATTCCCCCACACCACCATCGCAGGTGCTTGCTCTTACTTGGCAGTGTGATATGTGGTTTCATGTTGCATATGGTGTCTACCTTGTAATGCTTCTAATTAGGGTAAATTGCATCTGCTTAGTTAACACATTATACCTGTGAATATGACATGCCTTCCTGTTTTTGGTACATACTACGTCTTTCTATTAACCATGTTCTTACATCAAACTACTTTTCTTGTGTATCCCTCATCAATGCTCCTAATTTGTTAAATTGTATCTCCTTAGCTTACACATTATACATGTGAATATGACACGCCTTCCTGCTTTTGGTACATACTACATCTGCCTATCACACCATATTCTTACATCAAACTACTGTTCTTGTGTATCCTGCGTCTATCGCTTATGATGAGACAGTCACGCGCGTGGGTTAATATGAGACGCAATACTCTTATAAAGAATGAAATTTCATCCTCTCCACATGATTCTCAAGAAACAGCAAGCCTAAATGAAGATATTGAACATAGATCTGTACCTGAAGACCGCACTTCCCCTACACCACCATCACAGGTGCATGCTCTAACTTCGTAGTGTGATATGTGGTCGCATGTTGCATACGGTGTCTAGCTTGTAATGCTTCTAATTAGGGTAAATTGCATCTGCTTAGTTTACACACTATACCTGTGAATATGACATGCCTTCCTATTTTTGGTACACACTACATCTATGTGTTAACCTTGTTCTTACATGAAACTACCTCTCTTCTGTATCCTGCATCAATCACTTATGATGAGTCACCTTTATTTGTTTCATATGAATATTATTTCTAGCCTGTTGCCATGTATTGCTTCTAATTTGGTCAAATACATTTGTTAGGGCACCCTTTTAATTTGGCAGAGTGATATTGGTTTCATCTTTCATATGGTTTCTAGCTTGCATCGAGTCTAACAAGTTCAAGCACCTTGTGCTTAGTTTAGACTTTATACATCATACATGTCAATATGTCACGTCGTCCTGTTTTTCATACGTATTCCATCCTCCTATCATGCGGCTGCCTTACATGAAAGTAGTGTTCGTCAGTATCATGCATCAATGAGTTCTGAAGAGCAAACTTTATTCCTTTTTCTTATGGGTTTGACTTGACAAGGCAAAATCAAGAAAGAGGAAGGAAAAGAGTAAGGAAGGCGATGACGGTGGTCCTTTGCAGCAACATAAATGGAGCATCTGTAATGATTCTCCTTGTACTGATAGTGCATTACAAGGTCTCCGCTCCCCTACTCCACCATCCAAGGTGCTTGCTCTAACTTGGCAGTGTGATATCTGGTTGCATGTTGCATATGGTGTCTAGCTCGTATTGCTCCTAATTAGTGTAAACTTCATCTGCTTAGCTTACACATGATACATGTGAATATGACACGCTTTCCTGTTTTTGGTACATACTATATCTGTCTATCACACCATGTTCTTGCATGAAACTACTCTTCTTGTGTATCCTGCATCAGTCACTTATGATGGGACACCTTTAAGTTGGCAGTGTGATATTGGTTTGCGTCTTGAATATGATTTGTAGCATGTATTGCTTCTAGTTTGATGAACGCCACCTATGACGAGACAGTTTTAACTTGGTAGAGTGATATTGATTGCACCTTCCATATGGTGTCTTGCAGTGTTTCTAATTTGTTGAAGTGCCTTCTACTTAGTTACCACATCGTAGGTCTGATATGTCAAGCCGTCCATTTTTTCATACATATTCCATCCTCGTATCATGACTTTGCCTTTCATAAGAGTAGTGTTCGTCAGTATCATGCATGAATGAGTTCTGAAGAGCGAATGATATTCCTTTTTCTTGTCGGTATGACTTCACAATGCAAAATCAATAAAGCTGAAGTAAATTGGCAAGGCATTGGATGATGGTGGTCCTTCCGAGCAACTGAAATGAAGGTTCTCTACAGATTCTACTCCGCCATCCTCCCAACAAGATTTGCAAGACAACACAAGGCTAGACAGTCAACATAGCTGTGTAGATGATGAGCACATCTCCCCTACTCCACCATCACAGGTGCTTGCTCTAACTTGGCACTATTATATGTGGTTGCATGTTGCGTATGATGTATAGCTTGTATTGCTTCTAACTTTGTTGAATTGCATCTGCTTACTTTACACATAATGCCTATGAATATGACATGTGTTCCTGTTTCTACATCAGACTACTATTCTTGCATATCCCGCATCAGTCACTTATGATAAGGCACCTTTAAGGTGCCACTGTGATATTGGTTGTGTCTTGCATATGATTTCTAGCATGTACTGCTTCTAATTTGTTGAAACGCCATACAGTTTGAACTTGGCAGAGTGATATTGGTTGCATCTTTCATATGCTGTCTAGCTTGCAGTGCTTCTAATTGGTTGAAATGCCTTCTGTTAGTTACCACAACATAGGTATGAATATGTCACACAATCCTGTTTTTCATACATATTCCATCCTCGCATCATGTGTTTGCCTTTCATCCGAGTAGTGTTCGTCAGTATCATGCATGAATGAGTTCTGAAGAGCGAATTTCATTCCTTTTTCTTATCAGTTTGACTTCACAATGCAAAATCATTACAGCTGAAGGAATAGTCCGGCAGTGGATGATGGTGGTCCTTCGGAGCAACTTAAACAGGGGGTCTCTACAGATTCTACTCCGCCATCCTCCCAACAAGATTCGCAAGACAACACAAGGCTGGATAGTCAACATAGCTGTGTAGATGATGAGCACATCTCCCCTACTCCACCATCACAGGTGCTTGCTCTAACTTGACACTATTATATGTGGTTGCATGTTGCGTATGATGTCTAGCTTGTATTGCTTCTAACTTGAATTGCATCTGCTTACTTTACACATAATGCCTGTGAATATGACACGTGTTCCTGTTTCTAGAACATACGTGTACATGATGAGCACATCTCCCCTACTCCACCATCACAGGTGCTTGCTCTTACTTGGAACTGTTATACGTGGTTGCGTTTTCCATATGATGTCTAGTTTGTATTGCTTCTGATTATGTTGACTTGCATCTGCGTAGCTTACAACTTATACCTGCAATGATCACTTACCCATAAGACACATTTAACTTGGGACTGTGATGTAGGTTGCATCTTTCATTGTCTTCTAGCTTGTACTGCTTCTAATTTCTTGAAATGGCACTTACGACGAGACATTTTTTATCTGATAGAGTGATATTGGTTGCATGTTCATATGGTGTCTAGCTTTCATTTCTTCTAATTTTGTTGAAATGCCTTCCGCTTACTGTTTTTCATACATATTCCATCCTCCTATAGTACGTGTGAATATGAAACGCTGTCTTTTTTGTATATATTCCATCCTCCTATCCTGCGCTTGCCTTACATCAAAGTAGTGTTCGTCTGTATCATGCATCAACCAGTTATGCAGAGCTAATTTTATTCATCTTCTTATGGTTTTGACTTCATAAGGCAATATCAGAAAATAGGAAGGAAAAGAGTAAGTTAGGGGATGTTGGTGGTCCTCCGCACCAACGCAAGCAGATACTCTCTAGATTTGCCACTGCTACTGCTAATGAAGTTGAAGTCCCAAGTCTACATGATGAGTTCATCTCCCGTACTCCACCATCGCAGGTGCTTGCTCTAAGTTGACAGTGTGATAATTGGTTTCATGTTGCATATGTTGTCTAGCCTATATTTCTTCTATTTTGATTAAATTGCACCTGCTGAGTTTATACGTTATACATGTGCATATGACATGGCTTTCTGTGTCTAGAATACACTACATCTATCTATCATACCATGTTCTTACATCAAAGTACTATTGTTGTGTATCCCGCACCAGTCACTCATGATTGGACGCTTCTAACATGGCAGTTTGATAGTGGTTGCATCTTGCATTGATTTCTACGTTGTACTGCTTCTAATTTTCCGAATTTCCAGTTATGACAAGACACTTTCAACTTGGCAGAGTAATATTGGTTGCATCTTTCATATGGTGTCTAGCTTGCATTACTTCTATTTTCTTGAAAATCCTTCTGCTTAGTTTGCACATCGTAGCTGTGAATATGTCATGTCGTCCTGTTTTTCTTACATATTCCATCCTCATACGGTTGTCTTACATCAAAGTATTGCTTGTCTGCATCATGCATCAATGAGTTCTGAAGAGTGATTTTATTCTTTTGTGTTGTGGGTACATCTTGACATGGCAAAGTCAAAAAAGAGCAAGGAAAATAATATAGTAGGGAGTGTTGTTACTCGTCGGGTGAAACGGAAAAGGTTCTGCCGTCGAGATTCTGCTGGTACTTATAGTGCAGTAGAAGGTCCAAGTCCACTGGCTAAATCTACAAACACAGTATCACCTGCTCCACCAGCTGCAGCATCCGCTTCAACTGTACCAGCATCTCAACCAGTTACTCATTCGTTTGCTCCGGAACTGGCCAGTTCCCAAGCTGCCTTCACACCTAACACTACTTCCGAAGCACTGCTGACACAACAGGACTTGGCAAGATCAGATGAACCTCATGAGCATCAACACCAAGATGGTACCTAACCGAGTCAAGTTGCAGTTGCATGCTCCTTTATATGTACTCTCACAATTTGATGTACACTAACACATTCCATATTAGTTGTTGAACTAGCACCACGGCGCAAGCAGAAACAGACATCAGGGATAATGCTTGACAAATTAACAAAATCTAAAGGAGGAAGAATGGAGATCCATTTTGAGGCAGGATTAAAAAGGCCACGTGATGCTACAGAGTCAGCCAAGTTAGCATCAGAGGCAGCAGTTGCTGTTAGGTGTCATGCACGTATCCTCCCAACGTGGATCCAGTACAGGAATGAGAAAGACAATACCCAGTTTAACACCTTCCTTGACCATTTATCCGTAAGTAATGTTATTCATCGCAATTAGTAATATTGTCTTGCTCTATCCCATACTTTCTAGCTTCCTCCTAATAATACTCACATTCTTTTTTCAACAGATGAGGTTCAAGTTGGATCCGAAAGATGATGCAACTAAACAAGCATGCACTCATGTTTTTCAGTCTGCTCCACGACAATAACGGTACCACCTTAGAAAATCTCAATTTGAAGGCAAGGCTAACAATGAAATTGCCCAAACATCTCCAGTGGAATATATTACAGATGAAGACTGGACAGCCCTCGTTAAACACTGGTCTGATCCAAAGTATCAGGTAGGCTATATGTATTTGATCAGACCACATATTGAACTTGTATTTATGTATGTGCCTTACAAGTGTATCTTCTTCTAGGCTAACTATTTGAAGAACAAAACCAACCGTTCTAAAGTGAAATTCCAACAGACAATAGGATCTCGTAGCTATATTGCACACTGTGAGGCTCTTGTAAATAGCTGCTACTTCCTTCTTCTTTTTTTGCCATATTATCGTATCTATATTGTCTTGTTCCAAATACATAGGAAAGCCCGTGCGGACCAAAAAGAACCTAAACCGAATGCAGTGCAAATCTTCAAGGATTGCCACACCAGCAAGATGAAGGGCATGAGCACACCAGTTCAAGCCGCTGTTGTAAGTCCTTACTCCTCCTGCCTTGAACTGATTGGTATTGTGATGTGTTCATTTAGCTACTTGGTTTGCAAGCAATGTCAGTTACTCTGTTCACTTTTATTCATAATTGTCTTAACGTATCATTTCACCTTACATGGTTTAAAAGAGATGAAGGGTATTCTTTTGGTCTTGATCTATAATCTAGTTGTTATGTTCACGTGCGCACACAATGATAAAATAGCATGTTTGTTTTATATCTGTTTGCCCATGATATGAATGAGGTCATACTATGTTCATCCTACTTTAAACCATGTCTCTTTATCCTTAGATGTCAACGAATGTGAGGAAATAGACAATATAGTAGGCATGCTACATGGACATATATTCCGAAAGTGATTTTATTATGTAGTTGGCACTACAATATATGCTAATGTATTACAGTAGTTCACCAAAATAAGTTATGTATAAACGTTTAACCTACTTTGTTTGTTTTTGTCTCATTAGTAACTTATCTGGTACACTAATCTACAAGTTCAAACTTTCAGGAAGCTATGGAACAAATGATTGAACAGCCACAACCACCTGAAGGTGACGAGGCTACTACAGGCACAATGTCACCTCTTGCTGCAGTGCGTCGGTATCTCTCAACTAACAGTGCAAAAAGCACCTTCCTGCGTAATTCTGGGTTGGTTGTCAAGGTAACCTCGTCCAAATCGCCTACTAAACAAAATCTTCCTGCTAGATAGAGTGATATATCTGTGCTCCAGACACAAGTCCAATCCCTAATGGACGTTGTTTCGGAAACAAGAATAGTGGTTGAGAAATGTCGTCAAGATATGAATGGTTTTGAAACCAGACTATCAGACATTCGCTTCGTTGTTCAAGAGCAATGGCGGAAAAAAGGTGGAGATCGTGTCGCTCCATCAGATTCTACAGCCTGAAACATTAGCACTCATGTCAAATGATCTGTGCTTCTATACATCTGATGGTGCTTTTATCTTGAAGGACTGTAAACTTTATGCCAACAGGCCTTTTGTTGTATGGTTGGAATTTATTTTGTTGTGATACAACATTTATGATGCTGCCTTAGGCTGCAGTAATTACGACGCCATTTTTGTATAGTGTAGGTTTATCTTAGTAATGTATTCGGCCGAAAGCTTCGTAGCAGCCCAACATGCCAACATTCGTCGGGCCCATTCCAATTGGGCTAAAAACGATTACGGCCGAAATTGGCATGTAGCCCACTAAAAATATATGGGCCTAAATCAACATAAGCTTTCATATTTTTCTAGTAGGCATGTGCCCATAGTGGGCCTTTAACAGGCCTAAACATAATTTGGGCCCTCAGTAAAAATAGGTTGTTTACAGGTGTAAATATCTCGAGCCCATAAAAAACATGGGCCTTTAATAGACAAAAAGTGAGATTGGGCCCTGATTGTGCCAAATAACCCAATGGACTTAGCAGGCCGAAATGGTGGCCCATTTACGATGCGGATCTTTGACAGGCCGAAATTCGGACGGGCCATAAATGCGCCGACCTAATACGCGGGCCTTTAACAGGCCGGAACTTCAGTCGGGCTAGATTATCGTCATTTTTATATGGGCCGTTAATGGGCCCGATATGACGTTGGGCCACATATGGCCCATGGTTTACGTCCGGCGTTAACAGGCCGAAAATGACAATAGGCCGAAAGTGGCCCAAAGCTATAGTGGGCCTCTAATAGGACGAATGTCAGACATGGTCGAATATGACCCAAATCCTTCACGGTCGTTTATGGGCCAAAAGTTTTGATGTCCTGTAAATGGGCCCAAATGAAGCCGGACCTTTAACAGGCCGGAAATACACCGGGCCGTAATTCGGCCCAATTACTTAGCGGACTGTTAACGGGCCAGAAGTGACCATGGGCCGTGTTGATGACAAGTTTAGGACAGGCCGTTGACGGGCCGATTTGACAGAGAATGTTGGGCCTTTAGCTGGGCCGACCCATTATGGTTTGAAGAAGCTTGTGGGCCTTTAGCTGGGCCGGCCCATTGTGGTCCACAAAATCTTGTGGGCCTTTAGCTAGGCTGGCCCATTATGGTCTGCAAAATCGTGTGGGCCTTTAGATGGGCCGGCCCATTATGGTCCACTAAATTTTGTGGGCCTTTAGCTGGGCCGGCCCATTATGGTCCGCTAAATCTTATGGGCCTTCGGTTGGGCCAGCCCATTTAAACTTTGTGGGCCACTTTTGGGCCGGTCCATGTGTCAACATATCATAGGCCCATCTCGACTGTTGGATGAGTGACACATGTGCCAACGCTGAGCTGACGCGTGGATCCGTCAGCCAATGAGAATTTTACACGTGGAAAATCGGCATTGGTCGTGGCTGTTAATGGGTTATCGGATCCAAAATCTGACCCGATAGCTTAACGGCGTTCCGTTACAGTGGATGCCACGTGTCGGTCACCCTTGATGAAAGCACTTCTGTGACGCACGATTTATCATCATGGAAGTGGACACTTCCGTGATGATAATTTTGGCAATGTCATGGAACACTTCTACGACAGCACAGGTATGACTATCTTGATTCTATCATAAATTTGTCATGGATGTACAAGCATGACAGAAAATGCGACCTACTCTGACAAACACGTATCATCACGGAAGTGTATTTTTTTTAGTGCATGCGCCACCCTGCGAGAATACTTCTGCTTGAAGGAGCCAACGACACGTCCTCTTGCATGCGCCGGAACACTTAGATATGCGGCATAAAGCTTATGGTTGCAAAATGGGCATCGATGGACTTCGTTCCAGGTCCTAATATGCCTGTTATGCATTCCCTCATAAAGCTCCCTCAGGATTTGCCTCTTGTACCTCCTCTGGACATCTTCATCCTCGTTGTCCACATCGTTAGACCGCACCTATACAAATAGTAAAACAAATTTGGCATCAAATCAATGATTACATGTCGTGAAGTAGGATTGGAAATTTATGGCTATTTATTTATACATATCCAGAGATTATGGTTCGATTTTTAAGCACAGTCGTCTATGTACAGACCAATCTTGAAGAAAATAATGGCACAAACATATGTAGGTCATTCAAAATCAATTGTCAAGTACTGGCTAGGAATTATTAGTGCGAACACTAACCCTAGTCGGATTACTAGCAGAAATCATTTGCACAGATGAAACAACTAATCACTTATCACTTGTACCATTCAAACAATCAATACACTACACGAATCTAACGAAACTTACTTAGTTTTCATGGATTGGGAGAACATAACCATAGGATTTCTATTCCAAAAAGGGGGAGGCAGGAGTAACCAACGAAACCCTATGATCTATTTGACACATAAATGGGTATAGATGAAAAACCAGCTGTCCATCGTCGTCGGAGTCGTCGCCGGAGTGGTCGTCGTATTCGTCGCCGGGGTCATCACCAGAGTCGGTGTGGAACTCCGCCTCCGGCTGTGGAAGCTCGACGATGTCAGGGTGCAGCGATAACTCGCCGGCGGTGACGGCAACCTCTGTCTCCATCTCCACTCCGTGCTCTAGTGCTTTAGCAGCCTCGGCGTCGCCACTCCCTCCGATGGGGCGCTTTGGCGGCATCCTCATACACTAACGGCTTTGAGGACTGAGAGCGGCATCGAGTATGCAAGCGGAGAGAGAGGATTGTGTGTGTGGCAAGGATGGGGGTGCGTCCGCTCGGGCGCACCATTAATATGGAGTAGTGGGAGTTGTGGGAGAGAGGCGGGCGGCGGTCAAACCGATGGCTTGCCTCTTGGTGAGCCTGCGCACCGGACTGATGGCATGCCTACCAAAGTTTCATAGTTACTCGCACGCCTCCAGATGACACTGCGCAGCGAGCACGCCTCTGTCAATTCACATACCTGCACGCACGCCTCCCAGTCTGCCTGTGCGGCGGACTGCTCGCATGTGTCCCGTCAACTCACGCCTGCTCGCACGGCACACGGGTCGCGCGGCGGCACGTATATTGTTTTTCTATTGGATGATTAATGTTGCCGCTTTATTGCATAACCGAAGCATAGCACATATCTATTTTTGGTCTAAAGCTCACGGTTTGAATAAATAATCTGTTTGGGATATTGGTTCCCAATTATTAATAATCTCCCGTTTGTAATTAGATTACAAAAAAACTGGTCTCAAATTTGACAAAAAAAGTACAATGCCACTTTGTATTGGTGTCCATATGACAACACGATAAGTTTCATGAACTTCAAATAAGTTTTGGATGTACTAGAATTTAAAAATCGAGATTCTCAATGTTTGAAATTTGTTGCAGGGGGAGTAAACATGCACCCAGTGAGACAAATGTGTTTTTGCAATCCATTTACTGTCATGTGTGCATGTAGGTCAAATTTGATTTTTGCACATTATACCCATAGAAAATCAATCAATTAATGTATTAAAATGTCTTAATGATCTCTGTGATTTTTTCGAAATTAAAATGTCCCTCCTTTGGTAACATATGTTCACCGCGGGATAATTAATTTAACATGCATCATGGTTGCGGTGGATTCGTGGTGTGTGTGTGGGTGTGTGCGTCTGGGGGTGGCGGGTGGCTCGTAGTACACTACGAGTTGTGAGCCACCGTGTGGGTTGGTCGTTTTGTTATGCAGGCCGGTGCCACATTAGAGTCGTGAATTCATTATTTAAAACATTACACAATCCTTTCATACATACATATTTTGGCCACATGCTATCGATGGTTGTCCTACATGACATGATACTCGCGTGTGACGCTTTCTGTGGGCCCGCGAGGTCGTCGTCCATCACTTTGACCAACAACCAGCAGTGAGGTTAATTTGACCAGCAAGGTAGAATCTTTTTTGTTTGTGTTATGGTGGTATATAGTACGCGTCGAAGAGGTGGGAGGGGACTAGCATATATACTATATGTACGCGTCCATGAACAAGTACACCTCACTCAGTTTCCGAGGCACGTGCCACATCAAAATTGTGAAATTAGCTATTCAAACATCACACAACACCTCTTTGGGCCACATGCATGCATGCGGTGGTTATCCTAGCTAGGACACTCACGTGTGACGCTTCCATCTGTGGGCCCACGAGGCCATTGTCGATGCATATGCATGCATCACTTTGACATACATTGGGAGAGGTTAATTAATTCCACCATCGATGAGGATTCTTTTGGGTTGTACATATTACAGCAGGAGCATATAGTATGCGGTGAAGAGGCGGGAAGGGGACCATCATATGTAGTACACTTGATGAACCTCGCTCTCTGTGGGTGCATGGTTTACGGTTTTTGAGGAATGTGGCACATCAAAGTTGTGCATTTTTTGGTATTCAACATATAATGTTTAGCCCACATGCAAAGTGGTGGTGGTTGTCCTCTCGCACCCACTTAAGTGGTTATCAGCAATATCGATGCTTTCCATCTATGGGCCCGCTTGGTCCATCACTACTTTTTGCCTGACAACACAAGAGAGGTTAGTTTGACTTAGGAGGGGATTTTCTTGTTTGTAATATGGTATATATATATAAACACTATTCTGATTACGTGATCAAAATAATATTCTAATCACAACCTGAACTGCTGCTACCTCTTGAGCATGCGTTGGTTTTCCCTTGAAGAGGAAAGGGTGATGCAGCAAAGTAGCATAAGTATTTCCCTCAGTTTTTGAGAACCAAGGTATCAATCCAGTAGGAGACTACACGCAAGTCCCTCGTACCTACACAAACAAACAAGAACCTCGCAACCAACGCGATAAAGGGGTTGTCAATCCCTTCACGGTCACTTACGAAAGTGAGATCTGATAGAGATAATAAGATAAATATTTTTGGTATTTTTGTTGTATAGATTGGAAAATAAAGATTGAAAAATAAATGGCGACAGAAATATCTTACTGGCGGGAGAATAATATAATGGAGAATAGACCCGGGGGCCATAGGTTTCACTAGTGGCTTCTCTCAAGATGGCAAATTCTACGGTGGGTGAACAAATTACTGTCGAGCAATTGATAGAAAAGCGCATAGTTATGAGAATATATAGGCATGATCATGTCTATAGGCATCATGTTTGCAGCAAGTAGACCGAAATGATTCTGCATCTACTACTATTACTCCATGAGGTCTACTACACAACCTTCTTCTAGTAGACATTGTTGGGCCTCCAAGTGCAGAGGTTTGTAGGACAGTAGCAAATTTCTCTCAAGTGGATGACCTAAGGTTTATCAATCCGTGGGAGGCGTAGGATGAAGATGGTCTCTCTCAAACAACCCTGCAACCAAATAACAAAGAGTCTCTTGTGTCCTCAACACACCCAATACAATGGTAAATTGTATAGGTGCACTAGTTTGGCGAAGAGATGGTGATACAAGTGCAATATGGATGGTAGATATAGGTTATTGTAATCTGAAATTATAAAAACAGCAAGGTAGCAAGTGTTAAAAGTGAGCGTAAACGGTATTGCAATGCCAGGAAACAAGGCCTAAGGTTCATACTTTCATTAGTGCAAGTTCTCTCAACAATAATAACATAATTGGATCATATAAATATCCCTCTCAGCATGCAACGAAGAGTCACTCCAAAGTCACTAATAGCGGAGAACAAACGAAGAGATTATGGTAGGGTATGAAACCACCTCAAAGTTATCCTTTCTGATCGATCCATTCAATAGTCCGTTGTAAAATAACACAAAGCTATTCTTTCTGTTCGATCTATCATAGAGTTCGTAATAGAATAACACCTTAAGACACAAATCAACCAAAACCCTAATGTCACCTAGATACTCCAATGTCACCTCAAGTACCTGTGGGTATGATTATACAATATGCATCACACAATCTCAGATTCATCTATTCAACCAACACAAAGAACTTCAAAGAGTGCCCCAAAGTTTCTACCGGAGAGTCAAGATGAAAACATGTGCCAACCCCTATGCATAAGTTCACGAGGTCACGGAACTCGCAAGTTGATCACCAAAACATACGTCAAGTGGATCATGTGATATCCCATTGTCACCACAGATAAGCACATGCAAGACATACATCGAGTGTTCTCAAATCCTTAAAGACTCAATCCGATAAGATAACTTCAAAGGGAAAACTCAATTCATCACAAGAGAGTAGATGGGGAGAAACATCATAAGATCCAACTATAATAGCAAAGCTCGCGATACATCAAGATCATGCCAAATCAAGAACACGAGAGAGAGAGAGAGAGAGAGAGAGAGAGATCAAACACATAGCTACTGGTGCATACCCTTAGCCCCGAGGGTGAACTACTCCCTCCTTGTCATGAAGAGTGCCAGGATGATGAAGATGGCCACCGAAGAGGGATCCCCCCTTCGGCAGGGTGTCGGAATAGATCTAGATTGGTTTTTGGTGGCTACAGAGGCTTGCGGCGGCAGAACTCCTGATCTAGGTTATGTTCTGGAAGTTTGGGTATATATAAGAGGTGTTGGAGTCGGAAACAAGTCAGGGGGGGGGGCCCGAGGCGGCCATGAGGTAGGGGGCATGCCCAGGGGGGTAGGACGCGCCCCCACCCTCGTGGGTGCCTCGGGACTCTTCTGAACCATCTCCGATACTCCGTGGCCTTCTTCTGGTCCAAAAATAATCTCCATGAAATTTCAGCTCAATTGGACTCCGTTTGGTTTTCCTTTTCTGCGATACTCAAAAATATGGGGAAAACACAAACTGGCACTGGGCTCTAGGTTAATAGGTTAGTCCCAAAAATCATATAAAATAGCATATAAATGCATATAAAACATCCTAGATGGATAATATAATAGCATGGAACAATCAAAAATTATAGATACATTGGAGACGTATCAAGCATCCCCAAGCTTAATTTCTGCTCGTCCTCGAGTAGGTAAATGATAAAAACAGAATTTTTGATGTGGAATGCTACCTAACATAATTTTCAATGTAATTTTCTTTATTGTGGCACAAATATTCATATCCGAAAGAGTCAAGACAAAAGTTTAATATTGACATAAAAACAATAATACTTCAAGCATACTAACAAGGCAATCATGTCTTCTCAAAATAACATGGCCAAAGAAAGCTTTCCCTACAAAATCATATAGTCTGGCTATGCTCTATCTTCATCACACAAAATATTTAAATCATGCACAACCCCGATGACAAGCCAAGCAATTGTTTCATACTTTTGATGTTCTCAAACCTTTTCAACTTTCACGCAATACATGAGCATGAGCCATGGACATAGCACTATAGGTGGAATAGAATGGTGTTTGTGGAGAAGACAAAAAGGAGAAGATGGTCTCACATCAACTAGGCGTATCAACGGGCTATGGAGATGCCCATCAATAGATATCAATGTGAGTGAGTAGGGATTGCCATGCAATGGATGCACCAGAGCTATAACTTCAAAGGGAAAACTCAATTCATCACAAGAGAGTAGATGGGGAGAAACATCATAAGATCCAACTATAATAGCAAAGCTCGCGATACATCAAGATCGTGCCAAATCAAGAACACGAGAGAGAGAGAGAGAGAGATCAAACACATAGCTAGTGGTACATACCCTCAGCCCCCAGGGTGAACTACTCCCTCCTCGTCATGGAGAGCGCCAGGATGATGAAGATGGCCACTGGAGAGGGATTCCCCCTCCGGCAGGGTGCCGGAACGGGTCTAGATTGGTTTTTCGTGGCTACAGAGGCTTGCGCGGCGGAACTCCCGATCTAGGTTATGTTTTGGAAGTTTGGGTATATATAAGAGGTGTTGGAGTCGGGAATAAGTCAGGGGGGTCCCCAAGGCAGCCACGAGGTAGGGGGGCGCCCAGGGGGGTAGGGCGCGCCCCCCACCCTCGTGGGTGCCTCGGGACTCTTCTAGCCCATCTCCGATGCTCCGTGGGCTTCTTCCGGTCCAAAAATAATCTTCGTGAAATTTCAGGTCAATTGGATTCCGTTTGGTTTTCCTTTTTTGCGATACTCAAAAACAAGGAAAAAACAGAAACTGGCACTGGGCTCTAGGTTAATAGGTTAGTCACAAAAATCATATAAAATAGCATATAAATGCATATAAAACATCCTAGATGGATAATATAATAGCATGGAACAATCAAAAATTATAGATACGTTGGAGACGTATCACTCCACACATCGACCGCTATCCGGCATGCATCTAGAGTATTAAGTTCATAAGAACAGAGTAACGCATTAGGCAAGATGACATGACGTAGAGGGATAAACTCAAGCAATATGATATAAACCCCATCTTTTTATCCTCGATGGCAACAATACAATACTTGCCTTGCTGCCCCTGCTGTCACTGGGAAAGGACACCGCAAGATTGAACCCAAAGCTAAGCACTTCTCCCATTACAAGAAAGATCAATCTAGTAGGCCAAACCAAACTGATAATTAGAAGGGACTTGCAAAGATATTAAATCATGCATAAAAGATTTCAGAGAAGAATCAAATATTGTTCATAGATAATCTTGATCATAAACCCACAATTCATCGGATCTCGACACACACCACAAAAAGAATTACATCGAATAGATCTCCAAGAGAATCGAGGAGAACTTTGTATTGAGATCCAAAGAGAGAGAAGAAGCCATCTAGCTAATAACTATGGACCCGAAGGTCTGTGGTAAACTACTCACACATCATCGGAGAGGCTATGGTGTTGATGTAGAAGCCCTTTGTGATCGATTCCCCCTCCGACAGAGCGTTGGAAAAGGCCTTAGGATGGGATCTCATGGATACAGAAGGTTGCGGCGGTGGAAATAGGTTTTCGTGGTGCTACTGGATGTTTCCGGGGTATATGGGTATATATAGGAGGAAGAAGTACGTCGGTGGAGCTGCAAGGGGCCCACGAGGGTGGGGACGCGTGTGGCCCCCCTGGGCGTGCCCTCCTGCCTCGTGTCCTCCTCGCTTCTTTCTTGACGTCCACTCCAAGTCTCCTGGATCACGTTTGTTCCAAAAATAACTCTCTCGAAGGTTTCATTCTGTTTGGATTCCGTTTGATATTCCTTTTCTAGGAAACACTGAAATAGGCAAAAAAACAGCAATTTGCACTGGGCCTTTGGTTAGTAGGTTAGTCCCAAAAATAATATAAAAAGGTATATTAAAGCCCATTAAACATCCAAAACAGATAATATAATAGCATGGAACAATCAAAAATTATAGATACATTGGAGACGTACCAAGCTTCCCCGAGCTTAATTCATGCTCGTCCTCGAGTAGGTAAATGATAAAAACAGAATTTTTGATGTGGAATGCTACCTAGCATAATTCTCAATGTAATTTTCTTTATTGTGGCATGAATGTTCAGATCCGAAAGATTCAAGACAAAAGTTTAATATTGACATAAAAATAATAATACTTCAAGCATACTAACAAAGCAATCATGTCTTCTCAAAATAACATGGCCAAAGAAAGGTATCCCTACAAAATCATATAGTCTGGCTATGCTCTATCTTCATCACACAAAGTATTTAATCATGCACAACCCCGATGACAAGCCAAGCAATTGTTTCAGACTTTTGATGTTCTCAAACTTTTTCAATCTTCACGTAATACATGAGCGTGAGCCATGGACATAACATTAAAGGTAGAATAGAATGGTGGTTGTGGAGAACACAAAAAGGAGAACATAGTCTTACATCAACTAGGCATATCAACGGGCTATGGAGATGCCCATCAATAGTCAATGTGAGTGAGTATGGATTGCCATGCAATGGATGCACTAGAGCTATAAGTGTATGAAAGCTCAACAAAAGAAACTAAGTGGGTGTGCATCCAACTCGCTTGCTCACGAAGACCTAGGGCATTTTGAGGAAGCCCGTCATTGGAATATACAAGCCAAGTTCTATAATGTAAAATTCCCACTAGTATATGAAAGTGACAACATAGGCGACTCTCTATCATGAAGATCATGGTGCTACTTTGAAGCACAAGTGTGGTAAAAGGATAGTAACATTGTCCCTTCTCTCTTTTTCTCTCACTTTTTTATTTGGGCCTTTTTCTCTCTCTTTTTTATGGTCTCTTTTTTTTCTTTTTTTTCTTTTCATCTGGAGTCTCATCCCGACATGTGGGAAATCATAGTCTCCATCATCCTTTCCTCACATGGGACAATGCTCTAATAATGATGATCATCACACTTTTGTTTACTTACAACTCAAAAATTACAACTCGATACTAGAACACAATATGACTCTATGTGAATGCCTCCGGCGGTGTACCGGGATGTGCAATGAATCAAGAGTGACATGTATGAAAGAATTATAAAGGTGGCTTTGCCACAAATACGATGTCAACTACATGATCATGCAAAGCAATATGACAATGATGAAACGTGTCATAACAAACGAAATGGTGGTAAGTTGCATGGCAATATATCTCGGAATGGCTATGGAAATGCCATAATAGGTAGGTATGGTGGCTGTTTTGAGGAAGGTATATGGTGGGTGTATGGTACCGGCGAAAGTTGTGTGGTGCTAGAGAGGCTAGCAATGGTGGAAGGGTGAGAGTGCGTATAATCCATGGACTCAACATTAGTCATAAAGAACTCACATACTTATTGCAAAAATCTATTAGTTATCGAAACAAAGTACTACGCGCATGCTTCTAGGGGGGTAGATTGGTAGGCAAAGACCATCGCTCGTCACCGACCGCCACTCATAAGGAAGACAATCAATAAATAAATCATGCTCCAACTTCATCACATAACGGTTCACCATACGTGCATGCTACGGGAATCACAAACTTTAGAACAAGTATTTCTCAAATTCACAACTACTCAACTAGCATGACTCTAATATCACCATCTTCATATCTCAAAACAATCATCAAGTATCAGACTTTTCATAGTATTCAATGCACTTTTTATGAAAGTTTTTATTATACCCATCTTGGACTAATTTTATAGCCAAAGAAAATTACCATGCTGTTCTAAAAGACTCTCAAAATGATATAAGTGAAGCATGAGAGATCAATAATTTCTATAAAATAAAACCACCAACGTGCTCTTAAAGATATAAGTGAAGCACTAGAGCAAAAATTTCTAGCTCAAAAGATATAAGTGAAGCACATAGAGTATTCTAATAAATTCCGATTCATGTGTGTCTCTCCAAAAGGTGTGTACAGCAAGGATGATTGTGGTAAACTAAAAATCAAGGACTCAAATCATACAAGACGCTCCAAGCAAAACACATATCATGTGGTGAATAAAAATATAGCATCAAGTAAAGTTACCGATGGACAAAGACGAAAGAGGGGATGCCTTCCGGGGCATCCCCAAGCTTAGGCTTTTGGTTGTCCTTGAATTTATCCTTGGGGTCCCTTGGGCATCCCCAAGCTTAGGATCTTGCCACTCCTTTTTCCAAAATCCATCAAATCTTACCGAAAACTTGAAAACTTCACAACACAAAACTCAACAGAAAATCTCATGAGCTCCGTTAGTATAAGAAAATAAACCACCACTTCAAGGTACTGTAATGAACTCGTTCTTATTTATATTGATGTTAAACCTACTGTATTCCAACTTATCTATGGTTCATACCCCCCGATACTAGCCATGGATTTATCAAAATAAGCAAACAACACACGAGAAACAGAATCTGTCAAAAACAGAACAGTCTGTAGTAATCTGTATGTTTCGAATACTTCTGTAACACCAAAAATTCTTAAATAAATTGGTGGACGTGAGGAACTTATCTATTAATCGTCTGCAAAAAGAATCAACCTAATCTCACTCTCCAGTAAAAAATGGCAGCAAATCTCGTGAGCGCTAAATTTTCTGTTTTTTACAGCAAGATCGCAAAGACTTCCCACAAGTCTTCCCAAAGGTTCTACTTGGCGCAAACACTAATTAAAAACATAAAACTACATCTAAACAGAAACTAGATGAATTACTTATTACTAAACAGGAACAAAAAACAACACACAAAAATAAAATTGGGTTGCCTCCCAACAAGCGCTATCGTTTAACGCCCCTAGCTAGGCATAGAGATTTCAATGATGCTCACATGAAATACAAGAATTGAAGAACAAAGAGAGCATCATAAAACACGTGACAAACACATCTAAGTCTAACATACTTTCTATGCATAGGCATCTTATAGGCAAACAAATTATCAAGGCAAGCATAAACTAGCATATGCAAGGAAGCGGAAAGAAACAATAGCAATCTCAACATAACGAGAGGTAATTTAGTAACATGAAAATTTCTACAATCATATTTTCCTCTCTCACAATAATTACATATAGGATCATAAGCAAATTAAACAAAATAGCTATCATATAAAATATTTTCAACATGATCCACATGCATGCAAAGTTGACGCTCTTCCAAAATAGTGGGATTAACATTAACTAAAGTCATGACCTCTCCAAACCCACTTTTATCGAAAATTGCATAAGATTGAAAATTCTCCAAATACGCGGGATCTAAAGTTGACATTCTTACAAACCCACTTTCAATATTATTGCAAACATTATTATCAATCTCATATTCATCATGGGGCTTAAATAAATTTTCAAGATCAAAAGAAGAATCACCCCAATCATGATCATTGCAACAAATAGTAGTCATAGCAAAACTAGCATCCCCAAGCTTGAGGTTTCGCATATCATAACACAATTGACATTAAGAGAATTTATGGTAACATCATTGCAATCATGCTTTTGATTCAAGGAACTATCAAGTATGGGTGCAATAGCAATAATCTCGTGTTTAACATAAGGAACTATAGCAAATTCATCTCCATAAATATTGGCATCATGGCTATAAGAATAGCAAGCATCATGTTCATCAAGGGATATTTCAATCAAATCATCAGAATCATAATTATCTATAGACTCGTACATATCATTATTTTCTTCCAAAGCAACGGTCATTCTCTCAATAAATTCCTTAACATAGGCATTGTGAGCATAGTTTTCATAGCAATATTTAAGTATGTCGGAATTTTCAGATTTGTAGAGAGTAATATCATACTTTTCAATCAAAGAAGCAACTTCATGAGCACCTTTAAAAATGACAAATTCTTCAGTTTGTTCAATATCATAGTAACTATAAACACCCTTTCCATAAGAAGATAAGATTTCATTATCATTAAACTCACATAGGTAGGGAAGGTGTTTTTTAGGGTTCTTAGAGCAACAAGTAAAGTCATAAATTTCACAAAGATTCTAAGCATAGCATAGCAAACTATTTATTTGATACCATAAGAGCTTCCCCTTTTCAGAAAAACGATGACGCACAAAATGAGCATGCTCATCTAAATATTTCACATCAACTAGGATAGTTGGGGTTTCAGCACGAGCGCATAAGGATCGAAGATGATCCAAGTAGAACACTTTAAGTGGATCCATATCAATAGATTTTTAGCAAGCAAAGATGCAAGCAAATAGAAGGCACATGGAAACACAAACAAAAATACATACGGGAAGAAGGCAAAGAAAAGGCAAAGGTTTTCGAAAATCTTTTTAGAAGTGGGGGAGAGGAAAACGAGAGGCAAATGGCAAATAATGTAATGCGAGGGATAAGAGTTTGTGATGGGTACTTGGTATGTCTTGACTTGTGCGTAGATCTCCCCGGCAACGGCGCCAGAAATCCTTCTTGCTACCTCCTGAGCATGCATTAGTTTTCCCTTGAAGAGGAAAGGGTGATGCAGCAAAGTAGCATAAGAATTTCCCTCAATTTTTGAGAACCAAGGTATCAATCCAGTAGGAGACTACATGCATGTGACGCCCGGATAATTAGGCTACAGTAAACCTCTGTTAATGATGCCATGTCACCACAGTTACTGTTGTTAATCTCACGTTAGTTCAAAACTGATTCGAAATTCAAATTCAAAAATATGTCAAACAACAAAAGTTGCAAAAGTTGTAACAAAAATGTTCACGCGGTGCTGAATATTACAAGGGTAATTATAGTAAATAAAACACATGTTTAGAAAATGCATAAATGTTTTAAATTGAATTAAAATAGAAAACGAAAAAGAGAGATAAAAAGAAATATAAAAACAGAAAAGACAAACAAAATTAAAATAAAAGGAGAAAGGCCCCCCCTGGCCCAACTGGGCATTAGCCCAGTCAACCGGCCCACCGACGCCGGCCCACCTACTCCCCTTATTCCCCCTCACTGAAACCCTAGCCACTACAGCGACCCCACTTCCCCTCCCCACTCACCTCTCCCTCTCCCCCTCCTCCCGATCCCATCTGGATCGAGGAGGGGCTCGACCTCGACGC
>NC_057797.1:459153365-459155943 GCF_018294505.1 Triticum aestivum
CACGCGCACACGCGTGCCTCGCCTTTCCCTGCTCGCGGCCCCGCTCCCCACGGCCCTACTCGCCGGCCCGCGCGCGCCCGTCGTGGCCGCGTCCGGCCACAGCCCTCCGCCCCGCCTCTGCAGTCTCGTCGTCGCTCGCTGGCCGGACCCCGCTCCGGCCATGGCCTCGCCATGGCCACTGACCTCCCCTGCGCCGGCGCTGTGACGCCCCCGATTCAATCGTACACTAATCATGCACGCAAATGTGTACGATCAAGATCAGGGACTCACGGGAAGATATCACAACACAACTCTACAAATAAAATAAGTCATACAAGCATCATAATACAAGCCAGGGGCCTCGAGGGCTCGAATACAAGTGCTCGATCATAGACGAGTCAGCGGAAGCAACAATATCTGAGTACAGACATAAGTTAAACAAGTTTGCCTTAAGAAGGCTAGCACAAACTGGGATACAGATCGAAAGAGGCACAGGCCTCCTGCCTGGGATCCTCCTAACTACTCCAGGTCGTCGTCGGCGGGCAGCACGTAGTAGTAGGCACCTCCGGTGTAGTAGGGGTCGTCGTCGACGGTGGCGTCTGACTCCTGGACTCCAGCATCTGGTTGCGACACCCAGAAAGAAAGGAAAGGGGGAGAAAAGGGGGGAGAAAGCAACCGTGAGTACTCATCCAAAGTACTCACAAGCAAGGAACTACACTACATATGCATGGGTATATGTGTAAAGGGGCCATATCAGTGGACTGAACTGCAGAATGCCAGAATAAGAGGGGGATAACTAATCCTGTCGAAGACTACGCTTCTGGTCACCTTCGTCTTGCATCAAGTATAAGAGAGTAGATTGAAGTCCTCCAAGTAGCATCTCCAAGTAACATCTCATAGCATAATCCTACCCGGCGATCCCCTCCTCATATCCCTGAGGTAGAGCGACCACCGGTTGTATCTGGCACTTGGAAGGGTGTGTTTTATTAAGTGTCCGGTTCTAGTTGTCATAAGGTCAAGGTACAACTCCAAGTCGTCCTGTTACCGAAGATCACGGCTATTCGAATAGATTAAACTTCCTTGCAGGGGTGCACCACATAACCCAACACGCTTGATCCCATTTGGCCGGACACACTTTCCTAGGTCATGCCCGGCCGCGGAAGATCAACACGTCGCAGCCCCACCTAGGCTCAACAGAGAGGCCAGCACGCCGGTCTAAACCTAAGCGCACAGGGGTCTGGGCCCATCGCCCATAGCACACCTGCACGTTGCGTACGCGGCCGAAAGCAGAACTAGCCCCCTTAATACAAGAGCAGGCTTACGTTCCAATCCGGCGCGCGCCGCTCCGTCGCTGACGTCTGAAGTGCTTCGGCTGATACCACGACGTCGGGATACCCATAACTACTCCCACGTAGATGGTTAGTGCGTATAGGCTCGTAGCCAGACTCAGATCAAATACCAAGATCTCGTTAAGCGTGTTAAGTATCCGCGAACGCCGAACAGGGCCAGGCCCACCTGTCTCCTAGGTGGTCTCAACCTGCCCTGCCGCTCCGCCACAAAGATCCACACAGAGGGCCGTCGGGACAAGGTCCTTTCAGCCCCCAATCCGTGAATCACTCGCGGGTACTCTTCGAGCTGACCCGACTTTAGTCACCATCTGTATAGTATGTATGTATGTATAGTATATACCCGTGATCACCTCCCGAGTGATCACGGCCCAATATTATAGCAAGGCAGACTGACACGAAGGTAGGGCCAACAATGATAAACTAGCATCCTATACTAAGTATTTAGGATTGCAGGTAAGGTATCAACAGATGTAGCGACAATGTCAGGCTATGCATTAGAATAGGATTAATGAAAGCAGTAACATGCTACACTACTCTAATGCAAGCAGTATAGAGTAGAATAGGCGATATCTGGTGATCAAGGGGGGGGGCGTGCCTGGTTGCTCTGGCAAGAGAGAGGAGTCGTCAGCTCCGTAGTCGAACTAGGCAGCAGCAGCGTCGGTCTCGTAGTCTACCGGAGAGAAGAGGGGGAAGAAACAATGAATACCATGCAAACAAATGCATATCGATGCATGACATGACAAGTAACGATGCTAGGTGTGCCCAATCGCGATAGTAGGTGATACCGACGAAAGGGGGAAACATCCGGGAAAGTATTCCCGGTGTTTCGCGTTTTCGGACTGGTGAACCGGAGGGGAAAGTTGCGTGTTCGGTATGCTAGGGGTGTGTGGCGGACGAACGGACTGCGCATCCGGAATCGTCACGTCGTCCTGAGCAACTTTCATGTTGAAAATATTTTAATCCGAGTTACGGATTAAAAGATATGATTTTTAAAAGATTTTAACAATTTCTGGAATTTAATTAATTATTTAATTAATTCGAAAAAAATGGATTTATGACGTCAGCATGATGTCATGCTGACGTCAGCAGTCAACAGGGGTTGACTGAGTCAACCCTGACATGTGGGTCCAGTGGGACCCACCTGTCATTCTCTATTTAAATTAATTAGGGTTTAGGTTAATCTAATTACAGTTTAATTAAACTTAACTAGTTAATTAATTTAATTAAACCGGATTAATTAACTTAATTAA